>NC_061113.1:146073557-146101796 GCF_002878395.1 Capsicum annuum
TGTTGCAAAAATAAAATAGCACCCCAATTTGGATGCGAAGAAAGATATTATAAGAAAAGAAAAAGACATAAGAAATATAAAAAATACAAAAAATCGAAATATAAATACAAGAAACCAAGAAAAATATATTATGTAAAAAATTATAAACATAAAAGACCATATAGAAAGAAGAAATCTATAAAAGAATGTACTTGTTATAATTGTGGAAAGTTAGGACATTTAGCTAGAGATTGTAAATTACCTAAAAATCCAAAAAATAAGCAAATATCAGAAATAAAAATAGATAATACCGAATATATGCAGATAGATTATATAGATTATGAATTAGAAAGTGAAGATAGTATATATGAAATTTCAGAAAACGAAACAGATAATGAAATAGATAGCGAAATAGATGAATCAGATGACTGAAGAAGATATAAAAATAATAACAAAGGAAGAATATTTAAATGATGAAGGAACGGAACAAAAAATAATATTTGACAGCAATATATTTGATGAAATAAAAGGAAAAGAACTAGATTTAAGTGTAGAAAAAATATTTAAAATACCAACAATAAAAAATATCTTTACCAGGAAAAAGGATGAATATTATGTAGTATGCCAAAAAGAACATGTAATAGACTGCAGATATGCAAAAGGAAAAGCTAGCATACCATTAGTAACAAAAAGAATAATTAATAAAGAAATAAATGATATAAAAAGTAAAGGAGATCCAATAAAATATGTACACCTTGGAGGTACAGAGATATTAATAAAAGCATGTTTTAGAGAAGGAATAGATACACCAATAGAATTATATTTAGCAGACGATAGAATTATAAAACCTATAGAAAAAAACATAATAACTGCCGTAAAAGGAAATCTAATATACCAAAAATTTAAATTTATAATAAGTGCAAATTATTCAGTAGCAGTAACAGATAGGAATATAGATAAATCATTAGTATTATATTGGAAAATATCAGGAATAGAATTAACCCCAGGAAGTAAAATATTTACAGCAAGATGTAAAAATCTATATGTATTAACAACAAAACATAAAATAACAGGAAAAAATAAGATTAACAAAATACAAATAGAAAGCCCATTCGAACAAATAGTAAAAACAATAGATTATAATGATTATACCTATAGAGACATAGATACAGAAGAAAATTTAGAAATAGTAAATGATAGAATAAGTACAACGAAAAGAATAGCTAATGAAAAACCAGAATCATCAAGCTCATCAAAAAGAACAAGTTATGAAACAAATTCAATAAGTAATTTAAACCAATATTACATAACGGGAAAAATAAATGAAAAAGAATATCTAATACTTTTGAACACAGGACAAGAAGAAAATCATATAGCAAAATATCTAGTAAAAAATGAAGAAATAAAAACTGACAATGATATATGCCCAGATCTACCAAGAAGTTTAATAAATAATAAAAATATAGCAGAAAAAGAAATAATGCTAGGAGTTAGAAAAATAAAAATAGAATTCGAAGTAAAGGAAGAAATGCAGAAAGCAGATATAATATTAGGAATAAAATGGTTAGAACAAGTAAAACCATATAATATAGAACATACACAATTAACCTTAACATATAACAAAGAAAAGTTATTCCTAAAAAGAGCCTTAACATGAAATGAAGATATATGTATTAATGAAGATAGTAGTAGAAGGATATTACAGTAGATATTATACACCTATGATAGATACAGGAGCAGAAGCTAATTTATGTAGATATAATTGCTTACCAGAAAGCAAATGGGATAAACTAAAAACACCGATAATAGTTAAAGGATTTAATAATGAAGGAAACTTAATTACTTATAAAGCTAGGAATGTAAAAATACAAGTATGGGATAAGATATTAACAATAGAAGAAATTTATAATTATGAATTAACATCAAAAGATATACTTTTAGGAATGCCATTTTTAGATAAATTATACCCACATATAATAACCAAAACAGACTGGTGGTTTACAACACCATGCAAACAAAAAGTAAGAGCAAAAAGAGTTAATAATAAAATAAGAAAGAAAACTGATTGGATAAAAGGAAGTGAAAAAATTACACAAAAGTTAGAAAATATAACTAATACTGAAGATACAGTAGAACTAGTAGTATTTTCGATAAATAAAACAGAAATAACTATATTTTCAATAAATAAAATAGAAATAATTCAGAAAAAATTAGAACAATTATATAGTGAAGATCCATTAAAAGGATGGGAAAAACACAAAACTACTATAAAAATTGAATTAATAGATAAGAATAGCATAATAACACAAAAACCATTAACATATAATTTCGATGATTTAAAAGAATTTAAAATGCACATAGATGAATTATTAGAAAAACAATATATACAAAAAAGTAATAGTAAACATAATAGTCCAGCATTTATAGTAAATAAACATAGTGAACAAAAAAGAGGAAAAAGTAGGATGGTTATTGACTATAGAAATTTAAATGCAAAAACTATAACATATAATTATCCGATACCAAATAAGATATTAAAAATAAGACAAATCCAAGGATATAATTATTTTAGCAAATTTGATTGTAAATCAGGATTTTACCACCTAAAGCTAGAAGAAGAATCTAAAGAATTAACCGCATTTACGGTACCACAAGGATTTTATGAATGGAACGTGTTACCATTTGGATATAAAAATGCACCAGGTAGATATCAACATTTTATGGATAATTATTTTAAACAATTACCTAATTGTATAGTATACATAGATGATATATTATTATACACCAAAACCAAAGAAGAACATTTAAAAGTATTAGAACAATTCACAGATATAATAGAAAAATCAGGAATAAGTCTAAGCAAAAAGAAAGCTGAAATTATGAAAAACCAGATAGAATTTCCAGGAATACAAATAGATAAAAGTGGAGTGAAAATGCAACAACATATAGTACAAAAAATAATAAATTCGAAAGAAGAATTAGATACAAAAAAGAAATTACAATCATTTTTAGGATTAGTAAACCAAGTAAGAGAATATATTCCAAAATTAGCAGAAACCTTAAAACCACTACAGAAAAAATTAAAAAAGGATATAGAATATAATTATGATGAAAAAGATAAAAAACAAGTTCAAAAAATAAAATTACTTTGTAAGGAATTACCAAAATTGCAATTTCCAGATGAAAATAAAAAATTTATATATATAGTAGAAGCAGATGCAAGTGAATATAGTTACGGAGGAGTACTTAAATATCGATATGAAGCAGAAAAAATAGAACACCATTGTAGATATTACTCAGGTACGTTTAACGAAACAGAAATAAAATGGAAAATAAATAGGAAAGAATTATGTTCATTATATAAATGTTTATTAGCATTTGAGCCATATATTGTATATAACAAATTTATTGTACGAACAGATAATACACAGGTACGTTGGTGGCTAACAAAGAAAATACAAAATTCAGTTACAACAAAAGAGATTCGAAGACTAGTTTTAAATATATTAAATTTCACATTTACAATTGAAGTGATCAGTACTAACAAAAATGTTATTGCAGATTACATATCAAGACAAAGCCTAGTTAAAACTTGTTTTGACTATGGACTACTAAATACCATATATACCCACAACGGAGAAGAGCTAACAGCTATGGAGGAATTATACAAGATATTCACTACCTATAAAAGGATAACAAAAGGAAATTTATTTTATATAAAGTGCTATACTGCACCAGCAGAGATATTATATGACGAAATAAAACCAGTTATACAAGTTGTAAAGATAGGACTAACAAGAGATATGATTATACCGGAAGATATTTCGCAACAACCGGAGATACCTAGGATCGAGATACCAGATTTTTATGCAAATAAAAGACTTATTGGACTAGCTACGATCATTCAAGAACTAGCAAATAATTTCATGAACGGAAACCCAATATGGAGCTACTATTCAAGAGATCATCAAATGATATATTCAAATTCAAAAGAACTACGCCAAGCAGATATGGAAGACGTAAGACAATGGATAATGACGCTACTTAACCCAGAAAAACAATCTACCGCGAGAGCAATAAAAAAGGGATTTATTTCAGAAGGACTGCTAACAAGATACTGTAAAATAATTGGACATAAATATCCAGACCACCAATGTTCGAGGTGCAATGGAGAAGATAATATTATTCCAGAGGTACATCTAGAATAAAAGAAGATAAAATGCCAGCTGGAAAGATAAGATAAAGAGCAATAATGGAGCAGATAAAGAGCAATAATGGAGTAGATAAAGAGCAATAATGAAGCAGAAAAAGAGCAATAATGGAGCAGATACGACAGAAGATATTTTGACTTATTTCTTACGATACAATAATGTAAATCATTAACTACTTTTCTTACTTTTCTTACTTACATTTATGGCATTAAAGTAGGGTAGGTTAGGAGGCCATCATTTTTGACTTTTAGTTAGTTTTAGTTTCAGAAACCAAGAAACATGTGTAAATTAAACTTTTCTCGTTCTATATAAACAGAAGCAGAAGGCATTGCAAGAAGCAAGCCTTCATGCGTTGAAGCACTTTCACTCTCTCCAATCCACAAAAATATTTTAACTCAGTTAATTAGATAAACATATTCCAATGGAAAAAGCTATGGAACAACAAAACTCAGAAATAACAAAGCTACCCGAACAGGTATATCTATTTATGATTATGAATAGCTAATTTCATAATTCCCAACAATCATGATATGATAAAATAAATTCATATTAGTTACTTTATAGTAGAATTATTCGAAGAATAATATGTTAAGAGGTTTATTAACAAAGAGGAAACGGAGAAATATCCCTAAGGACTATGCCATCCTAAAGGTGAAACCAATGAGGCAAGAAGCCGTGGCGGGGAGTAACCAGAGTAGAGGCGCTGTTTAAGGGAAAAAGTATCCAAACTTCCATGTTAATAGTGACGGAAGAACATATTATTTAAGAATAATCTAGTATATAGTAAGCTAAGATGACTATATTTTATGTACATGGTTGAAGGGAATATTTTGAAAAAAGCAAATTTGTGAAAATGAATGATAATATATCTGATGTGATGGTAGATAAATTCAAAATACTTATTTTGTATGCACTTAGAAATATAAAAGTAGCAGATATAAGAAAAATCATATTAGAAAAAGCTTTTGGTGAATATTACATGACTAGAGTAAGCTATATACCATATCTACCTAACTACTCTTGTAAATATTTACGATGATAAGTTACATAAAATTTTTAGAAAAAGATATAAAAAAAAAAATATGCAGTTACTAGAAAAACAGATAAAAATAAATATAGATAAATACATGGAAAATAAAGATATAAAATTTCTTAATAAAAATATGCAAAAACTACTAAGGCTAAAACAAACAACTACAAAATATTATAATAAAACCAATTTTAAAAATAGATCATTTAGATTATCTTAAAGTTTTAATATTATATATACTTAAAAACATAGAAATAATAGATATTAAGAAAATAATATTAGCAGAAGTAATAAACTATGAAATTGAAACTACAAATTGTCTAGAACAGTTATGCGAAGAAATCTACCCAGAAGGATATTATTCAGATTAAAAAATGTTAGAATATATTAGACAAACTAGAGAAAATCAAGAAAATCTAAATAATGAAATTAATTATAGAAACCGAATTAGGAAAATAATGAAAGACCTAAAAGAAAAATTAATATGGATAGAAAAAACCTTAGAAAATTTAGATAAAAGTACATGTGATAATTTATATAATTTAAAAAACTCACTACGAGAAGAACAACACAAGATAATAAATAACATTGAAAATCTAGAATTAGATATACATTATAGCACAGATAGGATAAATTATTATACAAGAATTTGTAACTCTACAATTACTACAGGATAAAATAATTAATGAATATACCTTACGAAAAAAGTAAATCATTAAAAGATATTAAAACAAGATTTTAAAAATATCCACGCACAAATAAAAATAGATTCACTACAAACCTATTAAATCTATTATAGGTATTAAATCCGCGCACCCCCTACAAATGGTATCAGAGCACAGCAAGTTAAACAGTACGGAAGAGATATATATTAGAACATGTTAGAATTAAAGTCTGGCTAGCCACGGAGGGTTGACAAGTGATCGGAACGGCTAAAGAGTTTTTCGGTGAAAGGGCTAAAGAGTGTTTTTAGTCTATTTTTCTGTTTTATAGCTTATGGACCTGAGATGATAAGGTGCTAATGTTGTAGAATATGGAAGGAAGTATATCAAGTAAAATTATATATAATTGGCATATCTCGCATAAGAGATTTGTCATATCATGATATATATGATGGGCATTATAGAAGAAATTTATTTAATGCACAATTAAGGGATATATCACTAAATATTAGTGCTATGTGGTTATTGGCCAAGTGGTGAATTAAGACTTATTATTTTACTAGTGTATTTGGCCATGCTTCACACAATTTTAAAACTAACATCAACATATGTTTGAATATTTATCTCATAATTTTATTGAAGAAAATCATTTTTTATTAATCAAGCATTTGCTTATAATTCTACAAGTTTTTTATGAACTTTCTAGTAGCCTATATATGAAGTTCTTAAATACATTTTTTATGAGAATTTTTTTAACTTTAATGAAAACAACCAATTTAACTCGATATTTATGAACTTGGATAAGAAAAAATAGAAAATAAAAGGTACCGAAAAAGATATTTATAAAATCTGATGACATACATTCTTCTTCTACGGTAAAAGTTTTAGAAAATAAAAAGTTTTCATTGTCTTAAATGTTAATCTTTAATTGAGTAATTTAGTTAGACACTCCTTGACGTCTTAATGGCATGTATAGATCAATAATGAAACAAAAGAGAAATATGATACAAAGGGGAAGAAGAAAAATTGATGAGAAGATCAACGAATTATACAAAATAATTATATAATATATAAATTGTATATTTAAAAGGTAAAAGATCGTATTAAAATATCAATTATTTTATGTAGAAATAAAATAATCAGTTAGATATTGACTATCTCATATAGCCCTTGATACAGAAAATGTAAAACTTTGGAGTAGAGTCCGGTTCTTAGAGAATACATATATTGTATTTGGAGAAACAACTAACTGAAAATATTAAAATAAATTACAATATATTTATTTATATACATTTGTAAGTTAATAAACTTCTACTTTTTCTAACTAATCTGATCATCTATTTTGATAAATCTTTCACCACTATTACACTTTCTTCTTCATCGTAACGAACTTATACCAAACTCATTTAACCACTCTCTACAATGAATTTAACACAGTCCTCAAACTTCCTTTTATCTTCTTGATGAATTTGTATTTGACTTTTATAACACAAAAAAATTGAAAAATATATCTATGTATCATCAAAATGGCAGTTATATTGCCACATTACCTTTACCATGTCCTCTCTTTTGGTTATTAATAAACACACGATTGGTGAAAAAATCAAAAAGGAAAAGAAGACATACTACTAAAAAATATTTAAAAAAAAAAAAAGAGAAAACGAATATGAGCATCCAACAACTAGTTGATTGTTATTTATAAATTGGTAAAATAGTAAGAAATTGAACAACAAAAATTGAAGATACATGTTATTTAAGTAGAGAATGCAAACAGAGAGGTTTTTGATAACTCATACGAAATAATTAGATGTATAAACATGATAGAATAATTTTTAGAAAAAATTACATGATACTATATCTTAACTTACCATTATTACCTAAAATCAAAATCCCTTAAAATAATTACAAAAATCTCTTCTTATAATTTCTCTTTCCAAAACTTCAGATACATCACATCTACCCCAAATATCAAATTCATTTTATCTTCATAAGAAATTTTGCTACTCTTCTAACACTCCTTATCTCCACTATCATGCTTATCTTTATGCTTCGTCCTATATCTATCATCATTTTTCCCTCTTCTTCCTCCTCTATTTCACCTTATTTTCCTTCTTATGCTTTTCATTTCTTTCTCTTCTTTAATATATTTTTCTTGGTTTATAAAATAAATAGGGTGTGCTTGCAGTGGAATTGGTTGAAATCGCTGATGGGTTTCGGTGGTTATGATAGATGGTGTTGTAATGGAAAGTTAGTTTGACGATTTTTGAAGACTCATATGTGTCTTTATTGAAATCTGTGGATTCTCCAGGTACTTTATTATCTCATTACTATGTGTTAATGGCAGATGAAAGGTGCAGATGGAGGAGGTAAAAAATAAAGTGATGAAGGACATGAAGATACATCACGAGACCGAGAAGATACATCAGGGAACCACTTAAAAAGTATAAAAAGTTATGTATCGTACTATTTTTTGTACAGATACATAAGAATGATGTATCTAGCTAAAAATTTGATAAAAAATATGTATCAGAATATCTTATTGTATTATTGATACATAAGACGTATGTATCTGAAACACCCTGGATTTTAATCCTTAGAAATTTCCTGAGTTTTGGCTTCTAGATATCATACGACTAGGGGGTACTAGTCATATGATAGGGTACGGTTTGATGGACCTTGGTCGTATGTTAAATAGTATAGGTTGGTTGGTTTCTATCTAAGGTACGAATGGATCATACTAGTCATATGTTAGTGTACTAATAGTATGATGCCAATCGTATGTTGCCCTATGTTTAACCTAGAGGAGTCTATTCTGCCAAAGGTACAAATTAAGGGTATTGTTTGTATGGTTGGGTATGGATTGGATTTGGTGGTCGTATGTTTGACAGTGTTGGGTTCCAAAGAGAGGCCTAGAGTATGAGATAAGGGTATCACTCGTACCCTACTATACGAGATAAGGGTACCACTAGTACCCTAGGGTATGATTTAGGGAGGTGGTCGTACCCTCCTACAAGAGTTTTATATAGTTTAAGTTGGACGTAATCTGGATATTTTTCCTCTTAACCTATTAAGTCCCCATGACTTATAACACTCTTGGAACATCATTTACTTATTTTAATCTTAAACACTTAGAAACTCTCTCAAATATTTTCAAGGCTCTTTGGTCAAGGAAGGCTAGGGTTTCTATAATAAGATCAATTTGGGGCATATAAGGGTGGTTTCTCTCTGTCATCTTCATAACCTAAGGCATGTTACTCCTCCCTCATTATAAGATCCAACTAAAAGAATATTTTATGTATGGTTTCGTGGCATAATAGTGGTATGGTTTTAGGTTTTGAATACATGTTGGGAGTTTGGGTTATAAATGGTTTGGTTATAGTTTTCCCATGTTTTAATTAAAATTTTTATGTTTTAATGGTGGATTGAACATGTGATTACATGGGAATGATTAATTGGTACTTGGTTTTGGTTTTGAAAACTATATGCCCTCAACGTGTTTGATAAAATGCCTATGAGAATATTTTTACTATATTGTTGAACTTTCATTGAAAACTTTGCCTGGCATAAAGTGGTAATGGAACCCTAACTGGTTTGGATGGTCTTTAATGGTTAAATAGTAAGGTCTTGGTGTTCATGGTTATGGATTAATTGAATACACTTATGGGGTACATAGGAATCCACCAGGCAACTTAATAATATAATCTATGGGTACATAAAAATCCCTTCTTTAAAGAGGATATCTAAGGACATTGCTTACAAGCTATGGTCGATATGAAGATATCACTACTTATAGCCTTGGTTAATAATAAGTGAAAATTGGTGATTTGGTTGTGTGCTAATGGTTTTAATTAGGCAATAATGGTGGAAAATGATAGTTAACCGTGAAGGTGTGAGTCCAATAGATGGATACTGAAAACTAATATTTGCCGACATGAGGATCGGTCGTGCCGATCATATATGATACTTATAGGGTACACGAAAATACTCTAAGTTACAATTGTATATACGTATTATGGAGAGAGCAAGTTATACGATAATTTCCTACTCATATGGTATATCCGGTCTGTGCGGCTACATGCATCGTTGCCCATTCAAGGGGTAACACTTGACCCATATAGCCCATGGGTGGTTCTATGATGGTTAAGCTATACATACCCAGGTTAATGGTTTTAAGGCATGCTAAACCCAGTTAGCTTTCTCGGCACAGATATATATATATATATATATATGGTTGTGTATGCATATGGTTGTTTACATGGTTTTAAAGGTCGGAATTTTTTTATCGTTATCCGGAGTGCATGCTAGCGTTCACTCGCTAACCCATCTTCGAGCACTGTATCCCCATGCAATGCAGGAATCAGTCATTGTACTCCTCCTACTCAGTGATTGAACTTAGGATCAGCTTGTGTTGGATTGAAGTGGTAAGCTTTCATATTTTGAAAGGCTTCATTTCATGTCATGGATGTTCTTACATACTTTGGCCATTTTATAGATTATGGTTTTGGCTATGGTCAGGGGCATGTCCCAACTGGATATTAGTTTTACTTTTGGTTAGAGGCTTTGTGGGACTACTATGAGTTGGTGTAGGCGATTTTGACAGTTGTGTCAGCCTTGACATTGGTATTAGAATTGAGGATGACATCGATGGACTATATTTGATTTATGATTATTCCATGTTGATTTGAATTATATTTATAAACACATTGGGTTTGTATCTTGGTTTGGTTGGTTATTGGACGGACTGACTTGGTTGGGTTGGTTTAGGAAATAGACTTATCCTAAAGTCCGTATATCTACAAATACATTATCTTGTTATATGTTTCGAATTCATCCGACTCAAGGTATATTTTTGGAGGTTGAGTTGGGTATTGGGGGTGGTCCCCGGTACTGGTTGGACTAAGGATGTCCATCACGATAAGGCCTCAATTCGGATTGTGTAAGTATTGACATGAGATTTATGTTACTAATATATAAGAATTTAATGATTAGTTATGTATCTAAAAGTGATATATCCGGAAGGTGATGTATCGAGACCCTAAGAAATGTATCTGACATTTCAAAATTTGAGATTTTATGTAACTTTGAAAAGAATGAGAATAGGGTGTAATTAGGTACTAAATAGTTGGAATTATCAAAATTGTCCCTTTTTGAATTATTAAAAATTGATAAATAAAAAGAATGAAGGAAAAAATCAAAAGAATGATATATATATATATATATATATATATATATATATATATATATATATATATATATGAATTCTCTTTAATACATTAATTGGTATACGTACCAGTGTGATATGCAGATAATATTTAAATATTACTTCTACTCATTTTATTTTGAACTATTAAATCTTATTACCTTACAATTAACTATCATATTATTTCTCAATAAAATGCGAAAAAAAAAAATCTAGCCACGCCCACCTCCCAACCCTACCCTACCTCCAACTCCCTCCACCTCTACCACCACCACCACCCCAATTTTAAAAGAAAAAAAACTTTTTTCTAGCCCACCCCACCCCACCTACGCCTCTACCGCCACCCAATCCCCCCACTTCTAACCTAATATATACAAAAAAAAAATGATCAGGTAAGTGTTAAACAAATACTTTTATGTTTCATATTTTTTTATTATATTATTCATAATTTAAAGATATTATATTGATAGTATCCTCCCCCCCTCTTCTCCCTATCTATAACCAAATTTTATATGAGTAACAATAATCATATAATTACAAAAATGCTTTTATGTTTATTATTTTCCTTTATAATATTGTTTATAATTTAAAGAATTTTAACAAAATAATAATGTAAAGGTATTGACAAAATTTAGCATTTAAAAATATCAATTTGAATAAAATTCTTAATAAAATGTTTTCATTTTCATGATCGAGTATATTTATTTTAGAAAATATCAAAGAACAAAATCAGACTGAAAAATATTACTTACATAAATTCAAGTTTGGATATAATACCAAAAGATATCTATTAAATGATCATCAATGGCATATAAAAGTATTTTCACCTCTAGCAAATAGAATTGTATCGCATAGTTCGATATAAAATATAGATTAGAAGAATAGCTCAATATAGTCTAATCAGTTAGAAATGATAATGGTTTTATATTTACATTAATATGTGGCTGCAGTGAATAGGAAATACTCAAGAGTGAGTTTCAATTGGTCTTTGACTTAGTGAAAAGGTGATTCTGCCTAGATCACAAAAGAAAAGCATTGCCTCAGCCACTGATTTGTATGTAATGGAATGATTTAGTAGCTTTGAATTCATTAATCTACCTGCATTGGTAATAGAACAAATTTACAAAGTAGTTCTTAGAAAGAATGGAAAGCATGGCATGCCAATGGATATTGGTTGAATAAGGAATTTGACCAATTTGGTATTTTCTGTGAGAATGGAACCCAAGGTATTGTGCTTCAAATACTTGGCATGAATACATAGGTCAAGACTGCATGTGTCAAATTAGGTAGCATTTATCAAAGGCAGCTCAGCAAGGAAATAGAGGAACTAAAGGGCAATTCAGCTGCCAAGGATAAAGAAATTGGCAAGTTTCAAAAGACAATTCAGTATCTCTCTAAAGGTAGGACATGTGACAATGAAATGCTTAAAACTAAGAATGTTGAACTGAAGAAGAAGGTGTCAATCTTAACTGATGAGGTCCTTAGGTCAAATGCAAAGATAAGGCATCTCAATAACAACCTGACCCTACTCCTTCAAACTCTTCTTCCTATTCCTTCGTTTGTTAGTGCTTCCTGATTCTTGTGGCTTTTTCTCCTAAGAACATTTAATTTATGCACTGCAATGATACTTATCCTCTACTTATGAATAATTTTTTTTTGTGTGTGTTATATTTCTTACCTTTAAATTGCAAAGTTATTCTTCAGGTTAGTGCTGCCACAGTGGCCATGAGTTAACTAATTTGTGCTTATTTTACTCTTTGTTTACTGTACTCACTTTTCAATGATGCGGAAAGGGGAAATAGTAGCAGGGACTACGTACTAGGTAAATTGTTGTAGATTTAAATGGGCATACTGATAGAGGAAAGTAAATGATGTGTTGAATAGATAAATGGGGAAAGTCATGCTGGTGGGAGGAAGTATGAAAAGGCACTAAATGAAGGTGCATGTTGATAGGAGGAAAAAATAAGAATTTTTTCTGCAAATAACAAATAGGGATTAGGTCCCTGTGTTGCATGATGGTGGAAGCATGATGATAAGGGAAACATTCATCTACAAAGTGTTAATCACACTAATTAAATATGATGGATGAACTTAAAGTGGTTTGGTTGGTTTATCATCATCAAAAAGGTTTAAAATTGCTATACATAGTTTTGATGATGAGCAGCTAACTGCAAGGGACCAGGTCCCTGGATGTTAATGGTACAATATAGCTGGCACGTATGACTGCACAGTTTTGTCCTCTTATGTAACAAACTTATAATTGTTGCTTGTACTGATTAGGACAGCTGGTCCAATGATATTTCAGCTCTAATAATCATTTATCTATAAAAGAAAAGAGATGTTTCTTCATCAAATAGTTTTTACATAAATCTAAAGAGTGAAGTGAGGAAGCAAAACTCCATTTCAAGATTGCTCAAGCATTGCTCATGTTCTTAAGTTTGTAGTGTGCTTAAAGAGTGAGTGAGTGTTTGTCAATGTTGATTTGTAATTAAATTACTCATGCTATAAAAGTAGTGTTTTCTTTTGTTGAGCGAATTTCTTAGGTAGAGTTTCCTAAGATTGACACTGATTAGAGGTAATCAGTGTAGAGTGTCCTTGACAGAGTTGCCAAGATGAGCTTGTAGTAGAGTTATTTAAAGTGAATTGAGCCTAGAGCTAGGCTGAAATCGAGGATGTAATCAAGAGGTTGATTATAGTGGATTTTGTGGGTGCTTGTGAGGGCAAGCCGTGGTTTTTCCTCCCATGAGCAAGGAGGTTTTTATGTTAAATCTTGTGTGTTATTTCTTTCATGCACTGTCTTTAGTTTTTCTGCACTATATTGTTTGGTTGCTTGTGATTGACTTCAATGGACTTGGTCCCTCACTGTATGGAGAAACCCCCTAGGTTCCATCAATTGGTATCATAGCCAGAACACTCTAAAAGGTTAACACCTAGGGTGATTTGGTTATCATGGTTGATCCATCTAACCTGGAAGAAGGTCAATATACCACTAGACCACCAAGATATAATGGCCAATATTATGAATGGTGGAAAACTAGGATGTTTGACTTCATTATGGCTGAAGATAGTGAACTAATAGACATAATCCTTAATAGTCCTCATGTTCTGGTAAAATAAGTCAAAGAAGAAGATGTTATTAGAATGATCATCAAGAGTAGGAGGGATTTTAATGATGAAGATAGGAAAAGAATTGAGAAGAACTACAAGGCAAAGAAACTGCTAGTGTGTGGTATAGGTTCAGATGAATACAACAGGATTTCAGCACGTGAAAATGCTAAAGAAATCTGGGACTACATAAAAATAACTCATGAGGTAAATACAGATATAAAGGATTCTAAAGTTGACATGATGACAACTCAATATAAAACCTTTACAATGAAAGAAAGAGAGACAATATAATAAATGCATACAAGATTTACTTCCATCACAAATGAGCTACGCTTCTTTGGAGAAGTGAGTCCATTGTATAAACAGGTGAGGAAGATTCTGGTTGTTCTTCCCAAATCATGGGAAAGCAAATTGGATTTCATAACTGAGGTAAAAAACCTGAAGACCCTCACTATGGATGAAATTATGAGGAACTTGAAGACCCATAACTTAAAAAGCAACAAGGAAAAGGGAAGAAGAAAATCAAAAAGGAAAAATCTTTGGCACTCAAAGCTTCAAGGTCAGGTTCAAAAGAAGAATATATAAATGTTGCCTACTTGGCAAAAAGAATTGTTAAAGTTATGAAGAAAAGTGGGCAGTTTCAAAGAAGTGGAAGTAGCAGTAGAAAGGGTGTCACTATGGAAATGTGTCACAACTATAGTAGTCCTGAGCATTTCATAAAAGATTATCCTATGCATAAAATGGACCATCGGGATTATCTAAATATTGGAGATGATAAGGGAAGAAACAGGGACCAGGTCCCTATAAAATCAAAAAGACAGGTTGCAGCTGATCTTGCGTTTAAACAAGCCTTAGCTGGGTGGGATGACTCCTCCAGTGAATCTGATGAATCGGAGAAGTCTGCAGATATTTTTATGCTTGCGATGGAGGATAAGATAGTGACCTTTGATTCCTTGTTTGCCTTCATAGCAAACACTGAAAATATAGAAGAAAATGAGGTAACTATCTCTGACATTAAGAAGAAGCTTAAAAATTATTCTAACAGGAAGATAAAGAAGTTAACAAATATATTGATTGATACAGTGTGCAAATTGAGTACTGAGAAAAATTATCTAGAATAGAAGATAGAGAATCAAGAGCTTGAATTAATTGCCTTAACTCACCAGGTTTCTGAAATTTAAGAACAGTGTGCTAAGTTAAAATTTAACAATCTGAGTTTGGTGAGCCAACTGAAGAAAGAAGATACTTCTGATAGTAAAGCAAAGAAAAAAGCCCCATAACTTCAAATTGATCTTAAAGAGAAGCTAGATAATTCTCAAAAGTATTTCATGTCTGTACTCCAGAAAAATGAAGAGTTGGAGAGGGACCTGGTCCGTCTGAGGGAGGAAATCAAAAATTCTCTTCAGTGGACTCTATCCACACAAATCCTCTCTAATCTCACTGTTCAGGGATTCAATAATGGTAAGGGGCTTGGGTATCAGTACAAAGCTCAATCTTCTGGGTCACAAGACAAGGTTGTTAAAGAAGTCAAAAATAAAGTCCATAAACCCTTGTATGCTCACTATGGAAGAGATGGACACCTAAAAGAACACTGTAAAAGTTGGAATAGAGAAGGAATGTTCAATAATAGATATATACAGTAAAAGAATTCCTATTCAAAGAAGTTCATGTCCTTAAAAAGTATGAAGAAAAAGTGTCTACCTAGAAGGACCAAGAAGGATTTGATCACTCCATTGTCCTACTAGTAGAAACTCAGAATTAATTGGGTTCCCAAATCTAATAAGTGATCATGGTCTGAGGTATGAGAAAGAAAACTACAGTCAGGAATGATCACTAAAAATGAGTGATCAAAAAGGTCAATGTTGAATGTATTATCTCTCTCAATACACTTCAAGATGGAAGTGTCTCAGGTGAAATAATCGACTTTAAAGAACCTGATCCATGGCAGAATATAGCTGAAAATCTCTATGACAAGAAGGAACTGCGATTTGAATAAAGAGGGTTGATAATGTTGAAGATGATAAGTGAAGGTTGGAAGAGGCAGATGAGAATGGTAATAATGCAAAATATCAATCACTGATCCCAGCTCAACACTAAGAATAATCGGTAGGGGTATAGATTAAATTCTCAGGGACCTGGTCCCTAAGAAACTCATCTCAGGTGAAGAAGCTTCAGCCTTGTGAATAAAGTCAAGTCTGAACCTGGTCTTCAAACCTATTTCTGGAAAAAAAAAAAAAGGGAAAAGTCATGGTATG
Organism: Capsicum annuum; assembly: GCF_002878395.1. Classification (NCBI taxonomy): domain Eukaryota; kingdom Viridiplantae; phylum Streptophyta; class Magnoliopsida; order Solanales; family Solanaceae; genus Capsicum; species Capsicum annuum. The sequence continues at coordinate 146,090,003 of NC_061113.1, forward strand.
AAGAGGTATAATGATTCTAACAAACTGATGATGGGATTAATCAAATCAGCCTGACCTACTATCAAGTGAATCAGTGTTTCTTCACAAAATTGGCTATGTTCAGGAGGTAGATATCCTTGGTAAATTAGGTACAAGTTGGTCTAACTCAGTACCATACCTTTGCAGGTATACACCCATGGGAACAAGTTTGGAGGTGGAAAGATATGATAAGCACAAAATTAAAGATTCACTTAAACTAGAGAGGGACCTGGTCTTACCTCTCAGGTTAGTATCTTGTATGTGCATTTTTTATCTGTTCAATCAAGAAAAAGTTGTGTCTTTCTTATACTTGTGATAGGAAAAAATTATCCTATTCTAAAAGAGGAGGTGAGTCATCTAAAATTTGATGTTGATCATATCTTGTTCCCCTAAAACACCCTTTTTGTGCTTATTTTTTCCTTAAATATAGCTTCAACCACTCGTTCTCTCATCAAAAAGGAAAATCTAAATCCCAAATAGCTCTTCTAAGAAAAATACCTTCCTTATGGCTGCAGCTCTTCTAGTTTCATGTTCTTCAAAGGACTCTGAGCTTAGCATAGTTAAAAATCCCTTCCTAAACCCTCTTGAAAAAAATCCATCTTCTCCTAGTCTTCCAAAGCTTAAATCCTTCATCACTCAACCTGACAATGAAAAGTCATCCCTGAATCTTCAAAATTGTTCTTATGATGTTGTGATGGATGAGACCTGGGTTGGTGAAAATCTCATCTTATTGTAAAATAGCCTGAGAAAGAGCATAATTGATCATAAGAAAAATAATATCAGTAAAACACTAAGAATTTTTGGAAAATGGTCTTTAAGTTTAACAGAGAAACAGTTGATTTGTGAGGGACCTGGTCTAAAGAAAAGAGAAGTAGATGAAAGATAACCTGTGATCACTTATACCAGAAGAAAGAATGGAGATAAAAGTGAGGTTGTATCCAAGGAAGTTATAAATAGGGTTCTTGAAGAATTACAAGGTGTTAACTGGAAGGATTTTTTATTAAGTGTGCTAACAGAACCTGGTATAGTGGAATTAGTTGAGTTGGTTAAACATTAAGGTTGGATGCAACTAATGAAAGGACCTATGCCCACTATTTTGATAAGATAGTCAGAGAATTCTATATCACTCTGGAATTCTCAGAAGATGGGATGAATTTAACTACATATGTCCAAGGAAAGAAAATAAAGGTGAAAGAGGGAACACTGGGAAGAATTTTGAAAGTTCCTATATATAGGGTGAGAACTATCTCTAAGAAGCTGCCTTCAATACAATTCTACGCAAATGCATCCAAGGCCAAAGGAAAAGTGAATAGTAAATCACTCAAGAGTGAGTTTTAACTAGTCTTTGACTATGTGAACAAGGTGATTCTTCCTAGATCACAAAAGAAAAGCATTGCCTCAGCCACTGATTTATATGTAATGGAATGCCTTAATAGCTTTGAATTCATTAATCTACCTGCATTGATGATAGAACGCATTTACAAAGTAGTTCTTGGAAAGAATGGAAAGTATGGTATGCCTTATGGATATTGGTTGAATAAGGTATTTGATTAATTTGGTATTGTTTGTGAGAATGGAACCCAAGGGACTGTGCTTTAAATGCTTGGCATAAAGACATTGTTAAAGAATTAATGTGTCAAATCAGGTATCATTTATCAAAGAGAGCTCAGTAAGGAAATAAATAAACTAAAGGGCAATTCTGCTGCCAAGAATGAAGAAATCGGCAAGCTTCAGGAGACAATTTAGTATCTCTCCTAAAGAAGGCCATGTGACAGTAAAATGCTTAAAACTGAGAATGTTGAATTGGACAGGAGGGTCTCAATATTAACTGATGAGGTCCTTAGGTCAAATGCAGAGATAAGGCATCTCAACAACAACCTAACCCTACTCTTTCAGACTTTTCTTCCTAGTCTTTCACTTGTTAATTCTTCCTGATTCTTGTGGCTTTTTCTCCTAAGAACATTTAATGTATGCACTGCAATGATACTTATCCTCTACTTATAAATGAATCCTTGCTTTGTGTGTTACATTTGTTACCTTTAAATTGCAAAGTTATTCTTCATATTTGTGTTGCCCCAGTGGCCATGAGTTAACTAATTTGTGCTTATTTTACTCTTGGTTTAATGTACTCACTTTTCAATAATGCCATAAGGGGGAATACTGATATGATGTAGTAGGGACCAGGTACCAAGTGAGTTGTTGCAAATTTAAATGGTCATGGTGATACAGGTAAGTAAGTGATATATTGAATAGATAAATGAAGAAAGTTATGTTGACAGGAGGAAGTACGCAAATGCACTAAATGAAGGTGCATGTTTACTGAGGGAAATAAACAAGAAGTTTTTACTGCAAATAACAGCAAGGGACCAGGTCTCTGTGTTGCATAATGGTGGAAGCATGATGATAGGGGGAACATTTATCTTCAGAATAGTAATCACACTGATTAAATATGATGGATGTACTCAAAGTTGTTTGGTTGGTTTTTCATCATCAATAAGTGGGGAAAACTGCTATATGTAGTTTTGATGATGAGCAGCTAACTGCAAGTTACCAGGTCCCTAGATGTTTATGGTACGGTACAGCTGGAACGTGTGACTGCATAATTTTTTCCTTTTGTGTAACTTGAAGGTGCTGCTTATACTGATTTGGACACCTGGTCCATTGATATTTCAGCCCTTATCATCATTCATCTATAAAAAGAAAGAGATGCTCCTTCATTAAATAGTTTTCGCACAAATCTAAAGAGAGAAAGAACTCCATTTTAAGATTGCTCAAGCATGTCTCATGTTCTTAACATTGTAGTATGCTTAAAGAAAGAGTGAGTGTTCTTGAATACTTATTTGTAATTGAACTACTCATGTTATAAGAGTAGTGTTTTTTTTAAAGAAATGCTTAGGTAGAGTTGCCTAAGATTGACACTGATTAGAGGTAATCAGTGTAGAGAGTCCTTGGAAAAGTATCCAAGATGAGCTTGTATTAGAGTAATTACAAGCAAAAGGATCCTAGAATTGTGCTGAAATCGAGTTTGTAATCAAAAGGTTAATTATAGTGGATTTTTTTATCTTATGAGCAAGCCGTGGTTTTTACTCCCTTGAGCTAGGAGGTTTCCACATTAAATCTTATGTGTGTGTTATTTCCTGCACTATATTTTTTATTGTCGGTGATTGACTTCAAAGGACCTGGTCCATCACTGTGTGGAGTAATCCCTGAGGGTTCCATCAATTCCTCTTACCCAAGGGTATATAGCAGTAGAAAACATGTATTCCTATTAAGTTCATTCACTAAGCATTGAGAAGACATCATTCCACCATAGTATATCATATTTTTTCTTTTCCATACATGTCAAATCACCATATCTGGTATGGTTTTCAAAATTTGCTTCAATTGTGAAGTACAATCAGCCTGCCACCACTTATAAATAGCGTTTTTCAATTGTTAAAAGGGCCAATTATACCAGTTGCATTTACAAATCTTTTCCAAATCTCCTCAGTGTCTGGACAGCCGCAAAACAAATGTTCAAAGGTTTCAGCTTTTGAATTACTATAATAACAACATATTACCCTTTCCTCTAGTTTCATTTGCATTAGCACCTCCCAAATAGGATTCTTTTCTTGCACACTCTCCATAATAAGAATGTCATCTTGTAAGGTAATCCTCTTACCCAATGTTACTGAACTAATTTTATTTTCCCTTTTTGATCTCACCAAGCTCCATACACTAGCCATGCGAATTTTCCCATTAGCTGACAAACTACACTAGGATTTATCCACTCTCCAGGATCCTTCTCTACTTCTAACTTTCCACTTACATGAGATAAAATATTCTCAGGCAATACTTGATGTAATAGTGGTTTCCAACTATTTTCCTACATCAATTGTCTGGCTTCTTCAATTCAAACTTGTACGTCTTGAGAAATAGGTACAGCATAGAGTAAAGCACCTAATTGTGCCCAATTATCATACCATGTGCTACCACTTCCACACCTTGGTTCCCACTAGATTTTTTATCAAAGAAGTCTCTTACTTCTAGCATGTACATCCATGTTTGTGACCCCTTTTTCCATTCAACTATTTGTGGTATGTATATCTTACAATATTTTTTCCACATAAAATTTTCCCTAACAGATATTTTGTTCTTGAAATTCCACCATAACTCTGCATATAGGGGCTTAGATACATCAAACAAGGACCTAGAACCTAAACCACCTTATGTTTTAGGTAACATACCTCAGACCAAGCTACCCAATGTTTATTCCTTCCTTCATCCTTGATATTCCAAAGAACCTTACAAACACTCTACACAAGTCATGAATTACACACTTAGAAGGAACAATATTTGAGAGTAAGTAGATGGGAATGTTTTACAAAACATTATTAATTAACACATATATCCCACCAAAATACAAAAGCTTCTCATTCCAAGCTTGAAGTTAATTTTTCATTTTCTTAAATCAACTCTATCTAAATGAATCTTCTTCTTCTTGGAATGTCTAATTGGACATCCTAGATAATTAAGAGGAAATTTTCCTTTGACAAATCCGCTAGCTCTTCTACCTCTTAAATAATTGTGTCTATAGTTTTTTGGAATGCAAAGAATGGGTTTTTCTCTTTATTTTTGTGACCACGTCGCTTTTCATACATATTGAGAGTGCTCATCACTATTAGCAAAGTTTTGTTCTTAGAAGTACACAAAATGGTAGTATCATCAGCATAGGCTAAGTGATTGGTACTATCGGTCCACTTAGGCATCCCAAAACCCTTTAATTCCTTGGTTAAGAATAATTCATTTAGGGTTTTAGATAATACCTCAGCTGCAGGGATTAACAAGGCATGGAATAAAGGATCCCCTAGCTTGACCCCTTTAGTTGATGGAAGAATCGATGTGCTTGCCCATTAAAAGGAATTGAGTACCAACAACCTGTTAAGGCTCCCTATCCTAACCCTTAGCTGGGGTTGTAGATCTAGCATGGCCTTGACCTCAGGTTCAACCATGGCCTTTAGTAGGTGTCCTGGCTATAAACTCGAGGTCTTCATCACCAATCATCGTAGCTTCCATCCTAACCATCTGTGAAAGAGTAAAACAAGGAGAACATTAGAAACCAGCATAGACTTGATGCACAAAAAATGAGGTTTTCCTAAAAATGTCATATAGCCTCCCGAAGATAGGATGTAGATGTCATCGCAAAGATCTACAAAACTCGACTTGACACTTTCTCTAGTACCAATAATACCAGTAAACCTAGGTACTCTAATATCAATTTTTCACAACCCAATTTTTTAGAGTCATGATGGCACCTACTTTAACCCACAAATAGGTAAGCAAAATCGTAAACCAAAAAGATAAGTAATAGGCTAGATGGAGGAAGGCATAATGGATATTGAAATTAAGCATACAATATAGAGTTGTAAGCATATAAATATAAGTACAATAGTGAAATTATCAAATGAGAGAGAGAGGGAGAGAGAGAATAAGAGAAATACCAAACGACCTAGTAAGGTCGGTAAAAGAGCTACTAAACCCAAAAGAATAAGAGTACTAAATAGTATCCAAGGTATAAGTAGTCTTAAAAAGTAAAATGTGTCCCAAAAATAAAAATATATTGCAACAAAATGCCCCAACCTACCTTGTTTCATACATTAAACTTATCTTTTCCAACAATGACATCGTTAGACTAAAATGCTAAAAGGAAATCGATGTTAGTTTTATATGTGAAATGCCCCGAGTCTACACCCTGGACACTACACGGTGCTCATAATCCTAAAGGAACAAAAGATAACCCATGACGGGTACCTACTGTAATAACTGAATAATAATACTATAATATACAGAAATTAAATGGAAAACTGTCCATAAGGTTCAATACTGTAAATAATACTGAATATGGTATCACAAAACCAAAACTGAATATCAATACTGAAAGCTAAACAACTGTCTGAAAATACTCTAGTCTGGAAAGCCTATAAATTGTGTGAACTATGGAGTTGATGGGACAAATCCCCAACTAACTCCGACTACTAAAAATAATACTGAAATATTAAAAACAACCATGTCCTCAAACTATAAGAACTCACCACTACGCTGACTGTTGCAAAATCTGAACTACTAAGGGTGCTCTGGAGCCCATGCATCTGAACTTATGATATAAGACATCAAAGCGTAAAAAAAACATACGTCAATACTTTGAATATACTGGTATGCTTAGAGAGCTAGGATGAAATGCATGGGTTCATATGCATGAACAATACTAACTGAATAACACGAGTATGACTGAATGAGAGTACATGCATGAATACGTATACTATAACTGAGATTGTGATAGTATTGAATACTGAATTTGAATATTGATTAACTAATGTCTAGGTTTACTGATATTGTATTACTGATAACTGAATGACTTTATCTAATAGCCCTGATTCTGTGAAACTATATTGAGTTTCGTACTAAACTGAGTGACTATATCTGATAGTCCTGAATTTGTAGAACTGAACTGAGTTCTATTCTGAGACTGAGACTTAAACTGAGACTGTAGGAGGTAATCATCTAACCTACATTCCCCTCTCTAAACTGATTAGGGTCCAACCTGTAATCCCAGTTGGAAAGGTGTCAATACCATGCCATGGGTAGAGATAAGCTGTAAGTTAGCCCTTTTTGACAGGAAGATCTTCCGTCAACCCTCGCTAGCAGGAAAAATCAAATGAGATATATCAACCCTAGTTTTTTCGGGAGATATCTCAACCTACGCTGGCTACATAGTTCTGGAAAACAAGGATTCCTTCTATGGACCACACCTCTACTAGCAGGTGATCCTCCATCCTTGGGTTCACTCGGTATTTAATCCTACTCCCAACTGAATAAACACTGAACTGGTTTCTAGTCTATACTAGAGTGGACTGAATTATTACTGATATAACTGTTTGAATAAACTGAACTGAGTTCATTGAGTTTCATGGAGTGATGGCATACTACTGAATTCTATTAACTGACTGAGTCTACTGAGGTATGATCTGACTATTGTGACTGAATTACAAACACTACTGAGATTTCCTGGGTTTCTGTAACTGGATGAGTTCTACTGATCGAGTCAATACTGATATTACTTTGTAACTAACACTGGCTCTAAGTAAATAGCTAAATTATTAGGTATTACATACCCCCAGGACTCGATAGCATAAAAATAAAGCATCACATGATCTTTCTTAGCATAAGCATGAACATTGAATTCATAATGCATCTATAGAGACATCTTATCAAACTCTTGCATGGTATAACTTTCAAATAAACTAGCATGACATGATTTCTTTCCCTTATTAGTTCACATGAACAATTCACCAAGCACTTGGTAAGCATACATATGCACATAACACTAAACAACAACTAGACATCATAATTCAAATCCTCATTGACCATTTCAAGGGTTTTACATGGATCCTCATGATATTACATACATATCAATTAACCTCACATGAAACGCATTATCAAACATGGATTAGAATCTCAATTAATCATTATAAACATAAACATAATCAAACTCAATATAGAATTCATGAATTCCTTAAACTTGAAGTCTTAAAATAGTTTCTTGAACTACAAGGGTGGAAGGGACCCTTGGATGAACACTTCACATACCTTAGTTGATGAATTTTTGAAAGGTAATGGTGAGTTATTGAGTTCTTGATTTAAAATTTGAACACCTAGGGTTCTTGTTCTTGGGAAATTTGTGAAAGAATGAATATAATTGCTCTCCAAAGGGTTTAATTTTATGTTTTGTCGACTTAAAGGCGTATGAAAAAAACTTAATTAACCCTGAGGACGTGGCCTTTTAATTCCTATAAACCGTGTTACCGACGCACAGGCTGACACGCCGCATAATTGGCATCAATGCAATAGCCAATGCACCGCATTGAGTCTGTGTCAGTTCACTGGAATTGGATGTTAGGAGCTGGTGAATATATTTATCAATATGATAGTCGACACGATGGGTCAAGATCGCGTTGATTCCCTGGTTTAGAATTCCAAAGGTGCTTCAAACGAAGTTTGAAAAATCTAAAACTTGTCAGGGAACACCTATTGACATTCCTGATCATTAATTAACTCATATACCAACATTTAAAGGATGTAAAGGTCATGAAATAAGATTGCTATCTTTTGAAGGCTAAATGGCACTAAGACTGAATACTTAGTTAATATATTCTAAGTTTGGGACCCCTAACAAGCTTAGATAACTTATATAAGCTAGAAATTTTTGCAGGGTCTTATATTATCTCCCCTTTGGGAACATTCATCCTCGAATGAGACTAGCTAAGCTGAGAATACTTAGTAGACTGAACTTACTTACTAGACATGAATATCCTAAATATGATTATATGACTGACATTACTGACATACTGATTTTCATACTGAACATGCATATCTGATGCATGAGTACATGACTGAGTTGATTCATGAATGCATGACTGGGATTTCTGATAAGCTGAGCTTCTCAAAATGAACATGCATATCTGATGCATGAATACATAGCTGAACTGACTCATCATATGACCGTATATGCAATGGTAACTGATACCAAGTTTGTAATGGAAAATCTGAGCATGAAACTGAATAAGCTTAAGTAAAATCTATTACTTAAACTGAAAAGTACTGATGAACCCAAGATCATTTTCGAAGTAAGCATGAACGGGAACATAAGAACATGACTGAGATTGGAACGTGATACATAAAATAAGTATCGTGAACTTAATTGAGCCCCCTTGAATACGTGGCTTACGACTGAGATTGGAACTTAAGGGTACACTTATGAGAACCCTCTACCCCAAACTGGATTTATTACGTGAAGAGAACTGGAAGGTTTAGTACATGAAAGCTCAGGGTTATAGTGTATCCCCCATAGGACATTATGTCACCCAAAGAATACTAACTTCGTTGAGATACTGAGAAAAACTGGGGCAATGCATAAGGCACCTACGAACTGAATCATGACTGAATATCTAGGGCCTAAAACTGAGATATGATACATGAACTGAGTTGAACACGCAACTACCTGGTTGGTCTATCTTAGAGTAGTTACATTTATGAGACTTCGGATAGTGCAACTAAATGGAAAAAAAGGAAAACCACACAACACAAATTTGTCCGTCTAACTGCTAAACTGAATTACTAGCTGTACGATCTAACTCATACTAAAAACTTATTCTTGACTAGATCTTTTCTCTGACACTTTTTTTTTAGTTGCCAGCACCTTTAGAGAGAAATAAAAGCTTGGTACTATCTGAATAAGACATCACAACGTGGCTAGAATTCTATACTATGGGGCGAGGCCTACAAATCGTCATCTAAGATAGAGTGACTAAGGCTTATGCACTGTAACTACAAATTTTCAAGCTTAGACATATCCTTTGAATACTCTCTCAACTACACTCTCTACCTTAGTATGACACTTCACTTGGGACTACTAAAAAATATTCGCATGGGTGCTGCGCATGAATGCATAGGCATACTTACTTATCTGATTAGCTGAATGACTGATAGCTGAATACTGGGTCTACAAGGTAGAACTGTACTTTGTCTGAATAACTATACTGAAATTATAGAGTATCATGTATACGAGGTAAGAACTGACTGGGTAATATAAGATAACTAAGCATAAATTCGTGAAAGATATATTATTTGAGAATACAAGACCCAAGCGTATGACATGGTTCTGAATTATCCTGTAAGGTGAGATACTAAAACACTAGTAACTGTGTAACTGATAACTGTATGCTATGGTCGAGCAAACCTAAAATTGAACTGAGTTACTGATCTAATTACTCAACTGAGACTGACACTATAACTAAGACTGTAACTGAGACTATGATTCAGATAGTAACTGGGACTGAACACGCTATAAGGTATAAGTGTAGAAGTCATAAGTTGCATGACTTGAGTTTGGTATTTCTGTGTTCATGGAACATGATTCGTACTACTAAGTGAACTGGAACTCCTCATACTAAAAACTGGAAACACACATAATTCTATGGAAAATGTGTGAAGATAAGTTGTGTTCATGGAGCTGAGACATAAAGCATGCGTAGGTATCATGATGACTGAAGTACAAAACTTTGCACTGAGGTAAAGACAGGTTAGGCATCATTCCCAAACATTAATTTTCTACACATACTAAAATTACTATGGAAATCTAGAAGCCAAACTTCTGAGATATCATAACCGAACAGTTCATGTATACCCGCCGTGCTATGATAGACTGACCCACTGAGGTGGATGCTGGGAAAGGTTTTGTTAATATTTGGTCTTACATTAAAGTTAACTGCAATGCAAAGAGTTACAAAAGACAGAGAAACTTCTATATCTGATGAGACATAAATATGTAAATGGGAGGTCTACAACGTACCAGTGACCATATCAGGGGAACTTTCTTGATCTTGCCTAGATTGAAGTGTATAAAGCCTATTTAGGTGTTTCCCACTAGTAGTACTGGTACCCTGCTGATTCGGGCGACCGGATTGAGCCGAAGGACGACTGTGCTGACTTTGTAGACCAGCCTTGGGATAGTCTCATACTCTGTGACCTGACTCAACACATCCAAAAAACACATCACTGTCGGCTCTACACATAACCTTATAATTCTTACCATATTTTTCGCAAAGCGGATTAGTACGAACACCGCTTGCACTACTCTGGATTTTGGAGCCTGGCGCCCAATCATGACTGTCATTCTTGAACCTTGGTATTGGTGTGCTAGCTGAAGATGCAACTAGGGCTAAAAACTTCTGACTACACCGAGAACGGTTACCACTCTCTAACCTTGGATGGGCAAAACTAAAGCTACCCATTCTAGTTCTCTTATTTTCTCTCTCCTTCTTCTTAAGTTTATGTTCCTCAATCTATTGAACATAGACCATAAGCCTAGATATATCCATCTCCCTAATCAACATCGTAGTACTAAACTCCATAACCACTCTACCCAATACCCCAGACACAAACTTGCTTATTCTAGATCTATTGTCTGCTACTACATAGGGAGCATACCTGGCTAACTGAGAGTAATACCCCAAACTTTCCTTAAGCCTAAATTCTGTCTCTATAAGATTAAGGAATGACTTCAAAAGTGAATAGTGTTTAAATCATGTAGAATTTCCCTTATTTTGACTTTTTATCATGTGGGAAATTAAATTAGCTTTCCAAAGATACCCATTTTGCAAAAATCCGATGTCGGATTAGATAGATATGGCTATTTTACAGAGAACTATTTGAACTGCCCAGGAGCAATGGGTAGGTCGACGGACCATCGTGCAAGCGATGGACCATCACTATGACCATCACAACCAAGGCAGAGAACTCATTCACTAACCAAGTACGACGGTCAGGCTGATGAATAGTCAAGCTAGCAATGGACCGTCGTCTAAGCCATCGTAACTAAGGTAGTAAGTCCCTATTTTGGACCAGGTATGATGGTCAGACCGGCAGACCATCGAGCTAGCGGCGGACCATGTTGAATAACTCGTTGGATCTCCCTCCCAGAGAACATTTCCCCTCCAGAGTCTCCAAAAAATTTCCCAGTCTTCCCAAATGACCATCTTAGAGAACCAGAGCCCAGTTCCTTCCCTGGCTCAGATTCTCCTTCTACGTCCGGCAAAGCTATTACAGCCATCAAGGCCTATAGCGAACACATCGCCGTCAAAATTGTCATCAACAAAGACAAGCATCTAGCTTTATTAAAGGCAGAAAAAGTCGGCAGCTTTATTAAAGGCATAGCACTCCTGCTTTTCTGAAAGATAAA
>NC_061113.1:146104796-146111395 GCF_002878395.1 Capsicum annuum
ATATTAGCAATCTGGGTTGCTTTAGAAGAAAGGTTGATAGTATTTTTTGGATGAATGTTGGGATTCATATTAGAAAACACTGTCCAGAGACTGACTGGGAAACAAGAATTTTCACATAAGGAAACATAAATTTTTATCAACTATGATACAACCTATAATAAATTAAGGCAATACATCAAAGGCTTATGGGATTTGGTTTAGTCTTAATGGCTTTACGACAGACTAATCTTAAGTGTTATCTTAGTGACGGGACTACCAACAAGGTCGAACGCTTACCTTAGCTGAGACCAAACTTTCAGGCTGACCAACGTCTAAGACCGGAAATTAATCGGTTCCTTCAAACACTTAAGAAAAGGTGAATACCCCATACTAAAAGAGAATCCCATTATAAGACATGATATATTAAATTAATTTATTAGAAGTATAATCATAGATGAAGACGGTATATGTTTACTTATTGTGAAAATTGCTTTCCCATGCTCTAGACAGATTATGTACTTAGCCGCTCATGCTAGGTACACAATCTGCCAACATGGCTCTGATACCAGAAATCGGATCGTGAATATAATAATGTAAAACGGAGTAAAACAATCAGAAGGGCAAAGTAAGAGGAGTAGATTTCTCTGGCCCTGTCCCAAAAGTTTATTATCAGCAATCTCCAAGGGTCCATGACCCTGATAATCATTACGACCCAGGCAGTCCTACAGCCTCAGATATGGAACCCCCTCCTTCCATATCACGCCAGAAAGTTAGGACCGATCCTAGCCTACTCGTTATCAAATCTGATGACGAGTATATACCAGACCTTAAGGCTCTCGAAGTCCGATGGTACCTTCCCAAAGATGCTCTAAAAAGGAAATGGTATACCAGTACCTATTCTAAAGAGCAGCAAAAGGAGTTTGGTCGGCTATGGATAGCTGATATGAAACGACTCCGATGTGACATTGAATTCTTCCGATGGTTCGAATTCACCGGCCGAATGGAAGACCAAAATGAATCCCTCAATGTTATCATTAACAAATGGTACACTCAGAGTAACAAGATAATTGAATCCGTTACTCCTCCTCTTGAAGGGATAAAAATCCCCCATTCCAATGAAGTCCTTAATGCTTCTCCCTTCAAAAAGAAGCATGATAGACCTCTTTCCACCCCTATCAATAGAGACCTTGATAGAATAGTTGAACAAAACAACTATACCAATCAGGTCCTTCACACTATCTCCCGGCAAATAGAAGGTACTAAAAACTCTGTACTTTCTTTTAGTCCTCCAGCGCCTGGTCCTCCGGCGCCTGAAAAAGGGATTTCAAATCCCAATCCTATAGCCAACCCCATCTTCAAGATTCCTGAATTCCAAAAAGACAAATTCCCTAACCTGAGCGATGATTTTAAGGTTTCAGGAAAAATCTTAGAACATATCAATGACAAACTTTCTAAGTTTAAAATCTCGGAGAAAGCCGAATCCAGTAACCCGAGAGGTGAGTCCAGCAACCAAAAGAGTTCTCTCTCAAAACTCACCAGTGATCGTTTCTCTACTAAGAAGAACTATTACAAAAAACCTTCACCTCCAGACGTTCAGTTTGAAGAAAATCCCTACCTGTCGACCTCCAACCATGATGGTCGAGGAATAACAGAATGGAATGTTGACGGTTTGGCAGAACACCAAATCTACAACAAACTCCATGAAATGGGCGTTGCTATTACCGCCTACAAGATCAGAGGAGCCACTGATAAAGAGGCTGCTACTATGATCGTATCAGGCTTCACGGGTATGATAAAACATTGGTGGGACAATTACTTCACCGATGATATCAAAAACCTTATCTATGGAGCCACAGCAGTAAAAACTGTGGTTAAAACCGAAAATGGCCAAGAAGTTCTTGAGCAAATTGCTAAAGAAGATGCTTGTGCAACTCTCCTATACCATATAGCGCGACATTTCATAGGGGAACCTAAGTTATTCCAGGATAGGAGCCTAGAAATCCTCAATAACCTCGCCTGCAAAGACCTAGCAGACTTTCGTTGGTATAAGGATACCTTCCTTGTAAAAGTTATGATTCGGCCTGACTGTAACAACGATTTCTGGAAAGAAAGATTCATTAGTGGTCTCCCTTCTCTCTTTGCCGAAAAGGTGAGAACCAAGATCAAGGATAGATTCGAAGGAAAAATCCCTTATGATATCCTAACCTATGGTGACTTAATCAGTTTTACTACCACCGTGGGAATAGATCTCTGCACCGATATCAAGCTTAAGAAGCAACTTAAGAAAGACAGTACTTCCAAATATGGACTAGGTACCTTCTGCCAAGACTACGGCTTCACCAGTCCTAGCCAAAGGCATAAAAGGAAGTCTGCGAAACCTCACAAGAAATCTACCTCCAGGAGGAAACCCTTCAAAAGGGAATCTTCTAAGCCAAGTAGGAAGTTTACCAAAAAGAAAGCCTCTAAGGCTAAAGATACCTGCTGGACCTGCGGTAAAACAGGCCATAGAGCAAAAGATTGCAAGTCTAGCAAGAAGAAGAAGATAAATCAACTAGATCTCTCCGAAGAGGCTAGAGCAAATTTATTTTCTATCATGGAAGGATCACCCGAATCTTCGGAGCCTTCGGACTCCTACACCTCGTCCAGTGACGACTATAGCGACGAAGAATTTATCAACGCCGCTTACGAAACTGATCAGTCCCAGACCGGACAAGAATACGACTGTAATGGTACATTCTGCACCTACACCAAAAAGACCATCAACGTCATTTCAGGAAATCCTAAAGAAATCCTGTTCGACATTATAGAACACATCCAGGATGATGAGGCTAGAAATAAGTATCTTCTAGAACTCAAACGATTGATGCTTTCTCACGAAGAAAAACCCCCCAAACCTATGGTTCAACCTTTTAGCATGAAACAGGTTATGTCAAGATTCGACAAGCCTGCTGAACCTTCCATTGCTGATCTCAAAGGAGAAATCTCCACCCTCAAGGGAGAAATCAAAAATCTAAAAATTCGTCTTGATCACATAGAGCTCAACACTCTTACAGATCAAGTCCTAAAAAATGTTTCCCTCCCAGAGAACATTTCCCCTCCAGAGTCTCCAAAAAATTTCCCAGTCTTCCCAAATGACCATCTTAGAGAACCAGAGCCCAGTTCCTTCCCTGGCTCAGATTCTCCTTCTACGTCCGGCAAAGCTATTACAGCCATCAAGGCCTATAGCGAACACATCGCCGTCAAAATTGTCATCAACAAAGACTTTGTTCTTAACAGGGTTGCGCTCTTCGATACAGGAGCAGACAGTAACTGTATCGTTAAGGGACTTGTCCCTACGAAGTACCTTCAAAAGAGTACCTCTCGTCTTTACTCGGCCACTGGAGAAAAAATGGAAATCCATTATAAACTCTCTAAAGCTCATATCTGTAACAATGGCATTTGCCTTGTTAATGACTTTGTCATCACTGATGATATCACTGAAGATATCATTCTAGGAATTCCTTTCGTCAACCAGATTCGACCTTACTGGAGTGACTATGATGGAATCCGCACGACCCTTTTAAATCAGACCCTGTTTTTTCCTCTGTTACGGCCGCTCTCGCAAGAAGACGGATCCCGTATTAAGGAACAAACTGTCTTTAAAATCAATCGTCTTTCTTCCCATGTCAATTTTCTGAAACATGAGGTTCAGATCAAAAAAATTGAACATTCTCTACAAACCCCGGAGATGCTCACTAAAATAGACAATCTCCACAAACACTTTGAAGAAGAAATTTGTTCCGAATTCCCTAATGCCTTCTGGGAAAGGAAAACTCATTTGGTGGAACTACCTTATATTCAAGGGTTTGATGAACAAACCATCCCTACTAAATCCAGACCCATCCAAATGAATCAAGAAATGATGGAAATCTGCAAAAACAAAATTAACCATCTTCTACAGAAAGGTATTATTAGAAGCTCCAACTCTCCCTGGAGCTGCTCTGCCTTTTATGTCAACAATAGTGCCGAAAAAGAGCGCGGCACTCCTAGACTTGTAATAAATTACAAGCCTCTGAATGCAGTCCTAAAATGGATCAGGCATCCGATCCCTAACAAGAGGGATCTTCTCAAATGAACCTACAAGGCCAACCTTTACAGTAAATTTGATATGAAGTCAGGATTCTGGCAAATTCAAATCGCTGAAAAGGACAAATACAAAACAACCTTTAATGTTCCATTTGGACATTATGAGTGGAATGTTTTACCATTTGGTCTTAAAAACGCTCCTTCGGAGTTCCAAAACATCATGAACAAAATTTTTAATCCTTATACCCATATGTCAATTGTTTATATTGATGATGTGCTTATCTTCTCAGAGAACATTGATTCTCATTTCAAACATTTAAATACTTTCTTTAAAATCATTAAGCTTAATGGTTTAGTGGTTAGTGCCAAGAAAATGAAGCTTTTCCAAACCTCCGTTCGATTCTTAGGACATGATCTTTACCAAGGTAGCTACAAGCCTATTTGTAGAGCCATTGAGTTCTCCTCCAAATTCCCCAATGAGATTATCGAGAAAACTCAACTCCAAAGGTTCCTAGGAAGTCTTAATTATGTTGCAGATTTTATTCCATATATTAGACAGGTCTGTGAGCCTCTTTATAAAAGACTCAAGAAAAATCCAGTCCCTTGGAGTCTTGACCAAACCAATGCCGTCATTCAAATCAAAAGCTTGGTTCAAAACCTTCCTTGTCTAGGCATTCCTAACCCGGAAGCCTTCATGATAGTCGAAACTGATGCTTCTGACATTGGGTATGGGGGCATATTGAAACAAAAGATTGCAAAAAACTCTCCTGAACAATTAGTCAAATTCACCTCTGGAATATGGAATTCCACTCAGAAAAATTATAGCACGGTTAAAAAGGAAGTTTTATCTATAGTGCTATGTATCACAAAGTTTCAAGACGATCTTATTAATAAAGAATTTTTACTCAGAGTAGATTGTAAATCTGC
The DNA here is from genome assembly GCF_002878395.1 of Capsicum annuum. Taxonomy (NCBI): domain Eukaryota; kingdom Viridiplantae; phylum Streptophyta; class Magnoliopsida; order Solanales; family Solanaceae; genus Capsicum; species Capsicum annuum. Next base: position 146,109,768 of record NC_061113.1, read on the forward strand.
TAATGAGATCCTGCAAAAAGATGTTAAAAATCTTGTTTCAAAACAAATATTTGCTAGATGGCAAGCTCTCCTATCTAGCTTTGATTTTCAAATTGAGTTTATTAAAGGAGAACACAATTCCCTCCCCGATTTTCTAACAAGAGAATTTTTACAGGGCCATAATGAGACCCACAACGCTGGGAAAGATCTCAGCCACAAAACCAGATCAATCTAGAATGGCTAGACCATTCGATTCACCACCAACAGCTTCCACTCCTCTAAGACCATCAGTCCCGCAAAGGCCTGAACTACATTCTCCCTTTCAGAACAAATATGCGGCCCTCGCCGAAGTGCCAAAGCTTCCTCCACCAATGCCATCCAAGTTGGTAGATCTCAAGACCAATAAACCCTTTGATAAAGGGTCATCCTCTGGCTCATCAGTTCAATCCAAGCAAAGCTATACCATGAAGGCTCCCGAATCCTTTGCGCAGGCTGTTGACCCTGCAATTACTAAAGCACCACCTACATCCCCCGTTAAGGAGGAATTTAAATTCATTACCACCCAGGTAATTCCTATTATCGCCTTGGACAAAGCTTATGAGGGCTACCCTCTGGAACAACTTATTAAACCTGTCTACAACGACAAGAATTTTGTGGATACTGAAAATCCACTCAAAACACGAAGGTTTTATGAGGCCATCCTAGTCGACACCGATTCTATCGAAGTCGAACATTCTATGGATGAACGAAATCCTGAATTCATTGCTTATTCCAGATTTACTATCAAGCGGGTACTAACCCCATTCAATTGGTTAGCGGATCATCTACATACTCCTATTGCCTTATCAATGCCTCATAGGCCTCAGACCTATAATTGGTATGACTACAAGTCTGCATGGTTCAACTTCCTCTATGTTCGACCAGGACATACCTGGTTTGTTAAATATTGTCCCTCTATGCTAAATGCCATTATACCTCGATGGTTTTATGAATGGTGGGGATGCTTCGGAGGAATTAAAAAATTCTTCCCCAATAATTTCTGAGTCGTCTAGCAGAATTCTGTGCAAATGAAGGATGCTTAACCCTTCCAGAACACATTCAAATGTGTAAATTTTTTATTAAGAAGCGTGTGTCTTATATCATCTCCTGGAATTTTGCCAAAGGAGAACAGGACCGTATCACTTATTTATCCAAAGAGGTAAAAGTTAAAGGCTGGACTCCTAAGCCTGCAGCTCCTAAAACTCCCGACAAAGGAAAAACACCAACATCTTCTGTAGGCGTCGCAAAGAATAAACAGGCGCTTAAAGAAAGATTGAAACAGGCTTTGAACGATCTTGAAAGCCAAGATGCCACTGATGAAGTTCTACAGCTTCTCAAAGAAGCTTCTTCCACCAGCAGTAGTGATAACAACGGGGATATGTTAGCCCCCAAAGGAATTGCCAGGGCTTACATGGACCCCTACTAAGAACAAAGAAAGGTCCCCTTTAAAAATAGAGGTTCAAAGAACCGGAATTATTTTCAAAAGGGCATTCTACTGTTCCTAGTGGGAATCTACTAAGACCCACCTACAAGCATCTAGCTTTATTAAAGGCAGAAAAAGTTGGCAGCTTTATTAAAGGCATAGCACTCCTGCTTTTCTGAAAGATAAA